>NC_057796.1:64846327-64846869 GCF_018294505.1 Triticum aestivum
TATGAATGCATGGCCCCCAACCGAGATTCACCTAGCAATGTGCGAAGTAGTTAGCAGCCCCCCCTCGTGTCGGCACGAAGGGAATCCTAAGCTATGAATGCATGCCCCCTCCACCCAACCGAGGTTCACCTACACTAGTAAAAAAGACACATCCGTGACATTTTGGGCCAAACGAAAAAAAATTCTGTCATAAATATGACACTTCTATGACGATAATTGTGACAAAACCCGGTATCATCATAGATGTGGTGGGCTCCTACTTCTATGACAAAAAATCATGACAGAAAATGGGCTTTTCGTCCTGGGCGGGCCGGAGATGCAGCTGCATGACATTCTTTGGGCCGTCCATGACGGAAAAAATCATGGTAGAAGCGAGGGCGAGGAAAATTTCGGGGAGTTCCCGGTTACGGTGGGAGGTCGGGGGCCGAGCGATGCGCGTTTCTCTCGTACACGTACGCGCGTGTGTGCGAGGCGTTGGCTCTAACTGAACCCGAGCGAGGCGTTGGGCTCTAACTGAACCCGAGCGATTGCACTGCAGGCTA
>NC_057796.1:64847076-64860825 GCF_018294505.1 Triticum aestivum
CGTGGAGGGGTGGTTGAACAGGACCCCGTGGTGTGGAGGGCTGGATGAACAGTAGATGGTGGAGGGGTGCCCGTGGAGGGGTGGTTGAACAGTAGCCGGTGGAGTAGCACGCGGTGGAGGCTGGATGAACAGGAGCCCGTGGAGGCTGGAGGAGGTCGACGGTAGCCCGTGGAGGCTGGAGGAGGTCGACGGTGGAGATGAACAGTATCCCGTGGAGTACCGTTTTGCGGTACGCCACACCCCTCCTGATGAACAGGACCCCCGTTTCGACCGTAGGAGGTCTGTTTCGTCCGTTTTGCGGTACGCCACACTCCTCCCGATCAACAGGACCCCCGTTTCGACCGTAGGAGGTCCGTTTCCTCCGTTTTGCGGTACGCCACACCCCTCCCGATCAACAGGACCCCGTTCCGAACGTAGGAGGTCCGTTTCCTCCGTTGTGCGGTACGCCAGGCCTCGTTTCCATCGCATGTTCCGTCCAAGCCCTCCCGATGAACACGACCACGCATTCCGTTCCGACCCAGCCGGTTGGCTCCCACGCGTTCCATTGCCTCCCGATGAACACGACGCATTCCGTTGCCTCCCCATGAACACGACACATTCCGTTGCCTCCCCATGAACACGGACGACGTTGTTTCTCCGTTCCGACCCAGCCATGTACACGAGCCCTGGCCGTACGTATGCGCGAGTAGGCGTTCGAGACCCCGCCCGTATGTACACATACGTGGCCGTATTTTCTTTCTTCCACCCTGGCCGCTGTACGTACGTGTACATGTTACGTGCGCGCCTCTACTACGACACGTACGCGCCTCTACTACGACACGTGCGCACCTCTACATCCACCAGTATATATGTACATACACGTTCGCGACCAGAATGACAACGCTACGTACGCTTCGACCAGGTGGGTCCCGACTGTCAGGCACTTCCTTGCCTGCGAAGATGTAGCTGGTAGGTCCCAACAGTCAGGGGGCGAATCGGTTTTTTTGCTCGGACGCACTTCCTTGTGTGCGAAGATGTAGCTGGTGGGTCCCAGCAGTCAGGGGCAAATGTTTTTTTCGCGAAATACGGTGGCCTGTCCGGTGGGTCCCCGCTGTCAGGTGGAGGAATAATTATTTTGCACGTAATAAGGAGGCACTTTCTTGCTGCGGCCGTGGACCCAGCTGTCAGCCTCTCCACGTACAGTCCACGTCCGATGGAAGCCGTTCCCTGACCACGTTGACCACGCCGCGCCGAGAGCACCAGGGCGGTGGACGACGGCGAGGCCTAGGAAGGGGACGACACGGAGCCGGGGAAGACGCGGCAGTGGATGCCCACGCGTAGAGGAGTACGAGGGTTCACTGGTCCGCTGCGGTGTGAGGCTGCCGTCGCCGCAGAATAACAGGGGGTTTGGGTGACTAGAGGGATGGCTTGGCCAGCGGTGGGAGTAGTAGGGGGCGGTGAGGCCTCCGCCACATCGTAGCCGGCCACGGGAGGCAGGAGCACGAGGCACGACCGGCGCTGGTTTGGGCGGGTGGAGCAAGAAGACCAGAGGTTGAAGAAGCACTACGGCCGTTGGATGGACATCGTACGGTCACTAGAGCTAGAATCGTGCATATTGACTAAGTTGACAAAGCCCTCTGTCCCCGTCAACTTAGTAGGCCCACTAGTCAGCCTGCCACTATACTGGGTCCGAGCTAACAGGGGGAGTATTCATTTTTTTTGTGCGTAATAAGGAGGCACTTCCTTGCGTGCGAAGATATAGCTGGTGGGTCCGAGCTGTCAGCGGCGGTAACGTTTTTTTCGCGAAATACAGACGCCCTTTCGGTGGGTCCCTGATGTCAGGTGGAGGAATCATTATTTTGCGCGTAATAAGGAGGCATTTCCTTGCGTGCGGCCGTGGACCCAGCTGTCGGCCTCTCCACGTACAGTCCACTTCAGATGCATGTCGGTCGTTGACCACGTTTACCAGGCCGCGCCGAGAGCACCAGGGCGGTGGACGACGGCGAGGCCTAGGAAGGGAACGACACGGAGGCAGGGAAGACTCGGCAGTTGTTTCCCACGCGGAGGGGAGTACGACTGTACGAGGGTTTACTGGTTCGTCTGCCGTCGCTGGAGAATAACAGCAGGTGTGGGTGAGTAGAGGGATGGCTAGGCCAGCGATGGGAGTACGGTGGGGTGGTGAGGCCTGCGCGGCAGCACAGCCGGCGGCGGGGAGGAGGGAGCAGGCAATCCCGCCGGCGCTTGTTTGAGCGGCTGGAGCAGGAAGAGCAGGGATTGAAGAAGCACGACGGCCGTTCGATGGACATCCAACAGTCACTGCTTGTGCGTCAACCTTTTTTTTAGGAAAGCCTTAAATCTGTGGAAAACAGCATACAGCCCATCTGCCATTATTTCTAATAATTTACAGCCCATTTGCTAATTCTTAAGGTTTTTTTGGAGCCCATATTCTTTTTGTTAGCATTACAGCCCATATTGTGGCCACGGTTAAAAAATTATACGAAATTTTGCATATTTCGGTGCGGTCCGAACTGTTTTTAATCCCGAAATTTCGACTCACATTCAAACTGATTTTAAAAATAAATGTATATCAATATAAAATCCAACAAATTCTCCACGCATAAAAATTAATGTAATTTAAAATCTCGAAATGAAAAAAAGATATTTGAAACTAATTGCCGGTTTGATGTGTTTTAAAAATGTACAGCCCATTTCTCAATACTGATAGGCCATTTTCTCGGCCAGCCGAATGAAGCTCTCCTCTTCTTGAAAGATTTGCAGCCCAACAGGCCCGACAAAGCGACTTACTTGGCAAATCACAAAAAAACTGGGCTGTGGCCGTGGACCCAGCTGTTAGCCTCTTCACGTACAGTACTCTTCCGATGGAAGTCGGTCGTTGACCACATTGACCACGCCGCGCCGAGAGCACCAAGGTGGTGGACGACGGCGAGGCCTAGGAAGGGGACGATGCGGAGCCGGGGAAGATGCGGCAGTGGATGCCCACGCGGAGAGGAGTACGAGGGTTCACTGGTTCGGCTGCGGCGTGAGGCTGCCGTTGCCGTAGAATAACAGGGGGTGTGGGTGAGTAGAGGGATACCCTGGGCCAGCGTGGGAGTAGTAGGGGGCGGTGAGGCCTCCGCGGTATCACAGCCGGCCATGAGAGGCAGGAGCACGCAGCATGGCCGGCGCTGCTTTGGGCGGCTAGAGCAAGAAGACCAGAGGTTGAAGAAGCACTATGGCCGTTGGATGGACATCGTACGGTCACTGGAGCTAGAATCGTTCATATTGACTAAGTTGACAAAGCCCTCCGTCCTCGTCAACTTAGTAGGCCCACAAGTCAGCCACCCACTATGGTGGGTCCCAGCTAGCAAGGGGTATTCATTTTTTGGTGCGTAATAAGGAGGCACTTCCTTGCGTGCGAAGATATAGCTGGACCCAGCTGTCAGCCTCTCCACGTACAGTCCACGTCCGGTGGAAGTCGTTCCTTGACCACGTTGACCACGCCGCGCCGAGAGCACCAGGGCGGTGGACGACGGCGAGGCCTAGGAAGGGGACGACGCGGAGCCGGGGAAGACGCGGCAGTGGATGCACACCCGAAGAGGAGTACGAGGGTTCACTGGTTCGGCTGCGCTGCCGTCACCGCAGAATAACAGGGGGTGTGGGTGAGTGGAGGGATGGCCTGGCTAGCGGTGCGAGTAGTAGGGGGCGGTGAGGCCTCCGCGGCAGCACAGCCGGCCACGGGAGGTAGGAGCAGGCGGCACGACCGACGCTGCTTTGGGCGGCTCGAGCAAGAAGACCAGAGGTTGAAGAAGCACGACGGCCGTTGGATGGACATCGTACAGTCACTACAGCTAGAATCATTTATATTGACTAAGTTGACAAAGCCCTTGGTACGTCAACTTAGTAGGCCCACAGGTCAGCTTCCGAAACAGTGCGCCCCAGATGTCAGGGGGAGGAATCATTTTTTTGGCGGGTGAAGCTAGAATATCCGAGATTGAAGAAGAAGCACGGCATCCGTTGGATGGACATCCAACGGCCACTGCTGCTAGAACCGTGTGTTGACTATAAATTGACAAAGCCTTGCATACGCGTCAACTCTGTTCTTTTAGGGGACGCGTCAACTTAGTAAGGCCAGAAGTGTGTGGCAGAGAACTTATAGCCCATTTGAGATTTGTAAGAATGTGTAGCCCATTTTTGAACTAATGGAATTTACTACACCCATTTAAGTTTGTTAAAAGTACAGCCCATTTCAACCAACCGTTCAAAACAGAATTCAATAAAATTTCCCACATTTTGATGGGATCCGAAATATTTTTATCCCAAAATTTCTAGTCAGATTAAATACAATTTCAATATAAATTTATAGTACGTAAAAATCCAATGAAACATTGCGCTCGCAACAATTAATGAAATTAAAATTTTCAATATCCAAAAATAATATTTTATAAAGTAATCACGTGTTTGGTGCATTTTTTATAGTTACTGCCCAGTTTTTATAATTACATCCCATTTATTATTTCTTAAAGCCCATTTTCTTGTTAAGCCTAATGCATCCCTCCTAGGAAAGATTTGCCGCCCAGCGGGGCGGAGAATAACAACTTGACCTTGCCTGGGTATTCCTAAAAAAAAGTATAGCTGGGCTAGCCATTTTCAGCTTGAAAAAAAATTAATATCTGGGCTGGATATCTGGCCTGGGCTAGACGGGCCACAGCCCTCCCAGTTAATACCTGCAGCGATGTTTTCGTTGTTGTTCAGAGGAGAAAAATTAATATCTGGGCTAAACATCGAAAAACTCTGCAGTGCTCACACCTCAAAAAGACAAATACTGCACGAGCTGCTTGGTCCCAGCTGTCGGCCGCTTCTTGTGCAATTCTCTCATTTATTGACTACTACATAGGTTGACAATGGTGTGGGACCGTGATGTAGGAAACCAGGAGGAAGCAAAATAAATTATAGTTATATATATATGTATATAATAAGGAGGCACTTGCGTACGTGAGGCTATGGACCTGGTGGGTCCCCATTGTCATCCTCTCCAAGTAAAGTCATCTCCTCGCCCGCGCGCGCTTTCCGCCCGAAACAATCAGCGCTGCCCGCCCTGCTTCCCGGTGCAGGCGATTGCTCCGCCTTCAAACGACACAAGTGCTGTCCATCCGTCCATCTGCCGCCCACATTAATGATACGCGGTTGCCGAGGCGGCTACTCCGGCGCCACACGTCCGTCCCTCCGCCCGCCCACCATTGCTATATAAACTGCTGCCCGGCCATAGCCGCAGTCATCCGCATCCGTTCCCTTTCTCCTGTCCACACCACTACTGCCCACCATGGCTTCCTCGCGCTCCAGCGCTCTTCGGGATGGGCGGACGACGGACCACAAGGAGATGGTAGCCATTGCTGCCGATCGGTTGGCCGGCAGGCAGCCGAAGGACGACGACGTCCCAATGGAGAACATGGTAGTCGACGATCCTGCGCCAACCCCCTCCTCCGTGCCATCCTCGCCGGTGCATTGCACCATGACCGTCGGCGAGGCCCGTGCCCAATATATGGACAGGGTGAGGCAGATGCGTGAGGAGCAGTTCCGGGAGGCACAGGCCGACGTAGCCTACAACCACCATCTCCTCCAGGAGCACCTGCAGGCGGAGGAGCAGATCGCCGCGGAGCGGGCGGAGCAGGAGGCGCTGCTCGACTCATACCGCTCCGCCCGCAAGGGCCGCCTCGAGCGCTGGCGGTACCGCATGCGGGTGGCGGAGGCTGCGGCCGCCTACAAAGAGGCTAGCAAAGAGGGCGATGAAACGGGCGAGGCGCTGTTTGGCGAGACCGAGGACGAGGCAGAGGACAATGCCGGCTCCGATGAGTCCCCGCTCCACTGGCGTCGACGAGGCCCTGCTCCGCCGAGGCCCCGCGGCGCCAACAACGAGGCAGAGGACACCGCCGGCTCCGCTGAGGCCCTGCCCCACCAACAACGAGGCACGGGACATCGCCGGCTCAGCCGAGGCCCCACCCTGCCGGCAACATGGGGGAGGATTTCCACCGCTCCGCTGAGGCGCCGCCCGCCGGCAACGAGACAGAGGACATCGCTGGCTCCGCGAGGCCCCGCCCTGCTGCCAACGAGGCCGCGCCACACAGAAAACGAGGAAGAGTAGAACATGGTACGTCGCCGCCGCTCGGGTCCAAGTAAGGCCACCGCTGCTACCCTCCCGTTGAAGCCAAGCTAGGCGGGTTGACCATTGACGGCCGGTTAGCTTCTTGGCGGCGACGTGGAGTCGGAGAGCTGCGCTGGAGAAGAACGCTGCTTCTACTTAACTGCTGGTGCAGTTGGCTGACTGACACATGGGCCCAACAGGGCACATGTCAGTTACTCAACTGCACCTGCAGTTAAGTCACTGAAGCTTCTGTTCGGCTCAGCGGGACACATGTGGGTAGCTTCGGTTAATTAATTATACCTCCAGCGCACGCCTTTTTAGTTGAAGAATGTATGAAACGTAATGAAATCCGGCATGTTTATATGAAATCCGACCGTGTATGAATGAATTTATTTCGATTAGTTCGAATTCCTGTAGCACTGGCATTGGATGAACATGCAAAACAATACGTACTAGCATTATTCCCAGGGTGATCACCTCGTTTGCAGCAGTTTCACATGTACTCCCTCCGGTCCTTTCTAGTCTGCATACAAGTTTTGTCTGCAGTCAAAGTATCTCTACTTTGACCAATCTTATACAAAAAAGTATGCACTTTCACAATGTGCGAAGTAAAAAGGAACAGAAGGAGTACAAAGAGTTTGAGCAGCTTTTTAGCGTTTCTGTACATTGCAATCAAACACACAGGCCTGGCAATTCATAGAGAACATTCAAAACAATCGATGATTATGCATCTCAGCGACTCACATGTCAGAGGCAATATTTACTTCACAACTAAAGAATAAAGAAAAAATTGATCGACGCTGCTGACAGCAAAGGGCGTCCCATTCGAAAATATCAAACACATGTCTTGCTAAAATCAATGAGCAAAATTTGACAAGGTTGTCCCATTCCAAAATATCAAATGCCTACGATTGTGGAATGGGCAGGGTTTGCCATCAGTTCAGACATTGACATGGCACCTCGTGCTAAATAAACCAGTTGTTCTTTTTGTGCAGTTCCACCAAAATCAACCAAATTCGCGCGTAGCTTGTATGATTTCGCCCTCATATGTTGCAATGCCTTGAACTTATCGGCACCTCCTTTCTTGTGGTGGAAATGAATGACTCGATGTATTCATGAACATTTTGTGCAGTTCCCATTGAAATCAAGCTAAGCACCCTTGTTTGCACAAATACAAAAAAGTGATTAGTATAAAGCAAACTGTACTATGAATTGACAGTTTCAACAGGCACATACATGGTCCATGTGGAGCACACTTTTAGAAAAATGGAACTCACCAGAAAGAATCCTAGAACAACATTGTACTCGCGCATCACAGCAAAAAAATGGAGATTTGTCAGTCCTTCTGAGCTGAAGTTAGTTTGGTCTTGTGGGGAGTAATGTAACCATCCTTTAACTGCTCCTTCTGATGAGAAGATAGACAGGGCTTCTTCATCCTGGCATAATCGAAACTAGTCACTTCACGTACTCCATATTCTTCTTCAGAGGAAGATGATCCTGTTGTGCAAAGACAAGAGGACTACTAAATGCTAGCATCCCTGTTTGCTCGAAAAAAAGGAAAGGAAATATTTAAAACAGCACAGATGAAGCACTTCTCAAGGATAATACCACTTTTTCATGACAGTATCTAAATAGTAGCACAACACCAATAGAGATGACAAAGCTCAATCATATGGATGAAATCAGTGGGCGAGTACCAACCTTTGTTAGGAGGCTTATTGTGTAGAGCATACAGATGAAGCACTTCTCCGGAACCATCTGTTGCTATCTACGGTGGTGGCCATGCTTACTATATACTCCTCGATTAGTTTAATGTTTCCAACATCTTCTTGTGTAGTTCCACTAAAATATATGGTATCTTCAAAGAAGATCCCTGTTTGCACAAGTAGAGATAATTACATATTACATTAAGAGTGGCATCAAATCAGTGGCAAAACAATTGCTCGTTCCAGCCATAGCAATAAATTAAGATGCAAAACTATATCATTACTTGTGTCATCACAGTTCCAGTGTTTCATTACAGCACCGGGAGTTGATTTTTGTTTTTCTTCCGCTTGTTCTTCCCCTTCATCACTTGGTTCAATAACAGACAAGCTTCACCTTCAATGTAAGATTTGGCATGTCAATTAGGGAGCACAAGTATAGTACTAAACTTAATTTTCTGATGAAAGTGGCAAAATACAGGCCAGCAGTTGTGAAATATCCTTATCTTACCTCAATGGGATATTATGGTGCACATACAGATTGGAAGTCTTGTCTCCATTTGTGCAGTTCACTAAAATCAAGCAACATTATCGTACAAGTAGCACTACATATGAAAGCACACTGCAGAATCATGTGAAAGAAGGCTAGTACTGACCTCTCATGATGCAGAATTCAAACAACTCACAAGAAGAAGATCTGAACCAAATTCGCCTTAATGGATAGGAAGTAAGATCTCCTCTTGTGCAGTTCCACTAAGATCAAGCAATCAAGCAATGTTGTCGGTGTGACATTTTGGTTGAAATGCACAAAACACTCTTAAAACAAAAGTGTTTTGTGCAGTGCAACAAAAGGTCACAATGGCAACGAGGTGAAGTAGATAACCATGTTTACACAGAGGTGCAAAGGAAACAATTAGTGGTCAATAATTGTGGATGACCCAGAAGCCAACAAAAAGAAGCATCTACCTTATAAATGGGAAAGAAAGCAAGACAGTAGCATTTCTCAAACGGTGGCATTGATTAATATTAACATAGAGATTATATTAACAATAAAATTCGTTAAACATGTAATTTGCTTTTAACTGTGGCGTTGCATCAATTTTCCAGCGGCATTATTAGAGGGTGTTTGTTTACAGGGACATTTTGGTGTAGGGACTAAAAAAACTCCGTGTCAGTCCCATCTAAACCAAACAGGAGGGACTTTTAGGGACTAAAAGTGGGCATTTGGGACTAAAGAAAGAAGACCCCGAGGGAGTCTTTTTGGGACTTTTTCCAACAGTTGCCCCTGCCACACACCGCACCTTGTCTCTATTAGTTCATTACTAGGGGTAACATGGTCTTTTAGCATGTCATTTAATAACCTCTAGTCCATGTTTAGTCCCTGGAACGAAGCAGGTAGGGACTAGGGAGTTTTTAACCAGACAGGGCCTTAGATTAACAACAGCTAATGAGTTGCACGGGACAGTGGACGCACCAGCACCATGTGCATCTACCGATGTACTGTGGTCATGCACAGTCTGTTGCAACAAAGAACAAACAACCAAGGAGCATATTTGTGTTGGTCCCAGTTTTGTTATCTTTAGACACCTTTCCCTATGTGAGAGCAGCAAATCTAGTCCTGCTCAAACTCTACAGCCTTGTCCCTTCCTTTCCTTTTTGAACTAGTACTTTCGCCCCTTCCTTTCCTCTTTGAACCACGTCCCAGATTTATGCGATACAACTTTCCCCACTACTTTCCCCCATTCCTTTCCTCTTTGAACCACGTCCTAGATTCATGCTATACAACTTTCCCCCTTCATTTCCTCTTTGAACCACGTCCTAGATTCATGCTATATACAACTTTTCCCACTACTTTCCCCCACTCTTTTCCTCTTTGAACCACGTCCTAGATTCATGGTATACATGCAGCTAGAGCAATGCATGTGGAGTAAGTAAATTATACCTTAAGGTTCTTGGGGTGTGGTTCGGTGGGTGACGGGACGGCGGCGAAGAAGAAGGGGTCAGAGGCCCTCCCGCGCCGCCGCTTTGTGGAAAGTGAACAGCTGCGCCGGTAGTCCCTCGCCGACGGCGACAGCGTTAAGCCTCCTTCCCTTCCCGGCGGACGGATCCTGCCGGCTCTTTGAGCAGCAGTGAGGGGAGAGAGAGGCCAATGAAGTCTTGTTTAGATCTGGAGAGGGCGAGAGAGTGTGAAGAGAGCAACTACAAGCGCTGAGGCTCCAGCGGGAGAGGGCGAGAGAGTGTGAAGAGAGCAACTACAAGCGTTGAGGCTCCAGCGTGTATATATATACTGGAGAGAGAGTGTGAAGCATGCAAACCCTAGAAAACATTTTGACCAGTCAAAGAATCCTCCTGGCACAAATTATGCTCAAGTGTAGTTATCGAACCCGAGACCTCAAGTTTGATGAGCGAACAGGCTAACCAGCTACACAACCCTCTCGTTATGTTCAACGAGTGGGAAATAACCTTTTATACATTCCTGCATTCGTGTGACAAGCATGCCGTCTTTTTTTTGTGTGTGTGTGGGATTCATTGGGATTTCAATCATAATCGTGTCATGTGGCTTTGGTGGTAAGACTATCCAGAGTGGTGCAGAAATAATGCAGCCTTAGTCACCTTACCTCTCTCCACGTAGTACGTTGGGTCCCACCAGTCAGAGGGTGAAACAAACAAATTAATAAGAAAAATTAAAAGCGCCAGCGGTGTATCTTACCTCACACATCTCGCTACTGCTCGGGAACACTGTCCAATTGATCCCTCTGTTCGCTCACGTACTATTTTAAGTGAATCCTTATTATAACATGCACACAAATTTTGGGCACTTGTATTCGACTTAAGTCAGTGTGCCACCGTATCTCGTATACTTACTACTCCCTCCGTCTAGGTGTAATAAGTCACGTTAGAAGGTGCAACGGGTCCAAGGTGCGTGCGTGTGCGTGTGTGTGTGTGTGTGTTTAACAGCATGTGTGTGTTAGAGAGAGCGACATATCGACCTACTCCTACAGAGAGATGTTGTGTAGTGTAGTACGATTTTAGCCGCGAGAGTCAGTGCATCCTCTCGTTTCCGGGCGTGTCCGGTAGGGACATGTGGACAGCTGCCACGCCCGCTCCTGACCAGCCTGGCCCACCCAAAACCCCTCCATAGCCCGCGCGCGCTTCCCGCCCGAACCGGTCAGCGCCGCTCCAAAGAATCGGTGCCGCATTCATGCCCGGGCAGAGCGGACGCGACCTCTCACTGGCGCAAGAGTGATGGTTGCTTCGTCCGTCCAACTTACTGCTGGGTCTGTGTGATTTGACGGCTCATTGGTCTTTATTACTGAGGTGGTAGGACTGCTGGATGTCCCACGCTTTCGGCGAAAGGAGGTACTACTACTAGATTACAATTTTCTCCATTCTTATAGCGGAGGCGTGCAAGAGCAGTGAAAACACACAGGCTCAGTGATTACATGGCCCACCTCACACTATCACCGTGCGACACCTAACTCTTTACATAGTACTCCCTCCGTTCCTAAATATTACTAGATGAGTCCCCGCGCGTTGCCGTAGAACAGCGGTTTATCTCTCTGCGCAAAATTATCGATTTCATAGAACAAAAAAACTCTATAACCGCATGACAAATGTGGTAGCCAAACTAAATAAACTCCCATCATCATTTAGATCATCCCATGTAAGGAAAAAAGATCAGCCAACTCCTACTGCATAATGGGATTATATTTTTCTTTTTGACATGTTAATGGGATGTAAAAGCTCACTTACATGCATGCTACCGGTGCATGCTTCCATGCAGACATGTTGATGTGATTTAAACCCCACTCACATGCATGTGCCACGGTATTTCTGCATGCTTGCATGTGGCTTAGTGCAGAGCCTCTCAACATCTAGATCAGATGGCTATTATGGACTGATTTACTTCATCTAACGGCTACATCAATTTTGATGATGTGGCTCAAGGAGAGGATAGAGAATTCCTAGTAGTGGGGGCTAGCTATTACTAGTAGATAAGTCTTTGTAGAGATTCCACTACATACGGAACAAAATGAATGAATCTACACTTAAAATGCATCTATATACATCCGCATGTGGTTCATGGTGAAATCTCTACAAAGACTTATATTTAGGAACGGAGGAAGTACTAGTATAGTACGTACTGTAATTTATCAGCGAGATAAATTTGTACAATGCTATGAAGCTTACAACTTCTGTTACATGTATCTTGCGTCCAAGGTTGCCCGTTGCAACATTTCATCAAATACAAAGGAGACTAACATGCATGATATTGCATCTCAATGATTGACAGATCATAGCAAATATGTACTCCCTCCGTTCCAAAATAAGTGTCTCAACTTTGTGCAAACTTTAGTACAAAGTTGTACTACTACTAAAGTTGACACTTATTTTGGAACAGAGGCAGCTAAAGAAAAAAATGATCCATGCAGTCCCTAGCCCTTGAACCGTGAAACCTGACCAGGCTTCAATTTGCTGGCAACGTTCGAGCTTCCTAATAAATGAAGTTTGCAACCTTTTGACCATTGGATCATTTTGTGCAGTTTCACCAAAATCAAGATGAGCATCCCTGTGGCAAAGAAATTGAAGAAGCGTGATTAGAATAAGATTACTGGGACTAGTTGATGAGACATAAACTCATCACAAATACAGTACGTAGAAGCCAGTAGAGGTATGTGCGGGGCAAAGAAGTAGAGAAATATCCACAGGGAGTGATGTGGGCAGCTGGAGCAGTGGTGCAAGCCGGCTGTAAAGGGAGTTGTACCTGAGGGACGTAGCTCAACCTTGAGGAGGGCGGCGGGAGGCGGCAACTGCCCACGTCGCAGCAGTGAGCAAGGGACGAAGGCAACCTCACCGGCTTTGTGAGAGAGAACGGCGGGGACCCCTGATCGGGACGTGCAGACAGTGGGTTTTCGCCGTCGGCGACGGCCACCGCATCTACACTAAGCATCCACCCCTTCCCCAAGCGGACGTGATCCGCCGGGATGTTAGAGATGTGGCCACAGTCGTTTTGTGCGAGAGAGTGTGAAGAGAGCAACCCCAGCAAGCAACCGTGTAGGCTGGCCCGTCCTGACTATGTATATAGTGGAGTGGTTTCCTTTTCTCTCCATATGAACCTATCGTATTGCGTACGTGGCACTGAAGAAAAAAAACTATATTTATAAATGACGCGACACCTACTACTCGTTCTCCTATAACCTTGCGCTTGGCATCTCCAAAATATTAACCTTGCGATTGGCTCTTCGCCTCTTCGGGAAGTCGAGCAATAATGGTAGTGCAGTATATATCGTTCTGGCTATATGAGACCGAATGAATTGATGCACGTCCACCACGTGGGCGAGGGTCGAGGGGCGAGGGAGAGTGCTACATACGGAGCAAAATGAGTGAATCTACGCTCTAAAATACGTCTATATACATTAGTGTTTGGAGTATGTACTAGTAGTTCATATTGAAATCTACTAAAGGACATATATATTCCAAACAGTATGATATAATCTCTATAACCAAGGTAGTAGGGATGAGGAGTAAACGGAGGGAGTAGTAAATTTTTCTCCTCGTCCTGCAAGCCACCGCGCGCATGGGCGAGGGAGCGGACGTAAGGCGGAGCAAGCTTCACCTCATCCTGCGAGCCACCGCGCCCGTGGGCGGGGGAGACGGCGTACTAAGCAAGCTTCTCCTTGTTCTGCGAGTTGACGGGACACATCAAAAGTACTCCAGTGTATAGAGCCTTGCCTCTAAGGTAGGCCCCACATGGTTTGCCTCTTTTTTTAACATAACACGTCAAGTCGCAATTTGTTTGTTCACCCGTGGTAGACGATCCTCCCTCCACCAAGTGGACAACCAGTACACGTGCCAAATTACCATGTGGGCTGCCTTTTTCGTACAGAAATGAGCTCCACCGTGTACCCGCGCGGGTGTGGTTGGGAA
>NC_057796.1:64861519-64864414 GCF_018294505.1 Triticum aestivum
CGACTGGCCTATCGGAACGTTAGAGGGCACATGTCAAGTTTGTGTGTGGCAAGGAGACATGACTAGAGCGCTCGATGTATCGGTGTGTGGGGGGGAGGGGGTGGGGGGAGGGGTAGGCAGAGGCCTAACTATAGAGGTAGAACGACTCGTATATGTGTTGAGAAGGAGAGACCCAGCTATGTCTTGAGGGAGATCGGTCGACATCCATACATAACTGAAGGATGGGAAATATGATGGGACAGAGAGAGAGAGGAGAGAGAGAGGAGAGAGAGAGGGAGGGAGAGGGAGGGAGAGGGGTAGAGTGCTGGATGGGTGATGGAGTTGCTTCTCGAAGATGGTGGGAGAGGCCTACTAGACAAACTGAGGGTGGAACTGCAATGTTATCAATAAGAGTGGGGATGTGTTTCTGTGTGTGCCTATGCGTGATAGATCTGTCGGGACGCATCCATGGATGATGAAGGGGAACCATGTGTTTGGTAAGCAAACCTAACTAGATCGGTAGATCAATTGTTGTTTGTCGGAGGAAGGGAGAGACACAACTAATGAGGTAGACCGATTGACGTGTGGGTAAAAACGAGTTATAAGGACCTAGCTAGCTATATGTATAGAGAGAGATCGGTCGGTGTACGTCCATTTGTTAGAGGCAAATAAGGCCCAGCGAGACGGATAGACAGAGAGAATGGAGCTAGGAGGTGGTGCGAGAGGCCCAACTACTAGCTAGATAGGGGGAGGAGTGTGCGGTTGTGAGATCGATGAAAAGAGGGGCGAGAGTTTACACGTGTGTCTGACCGTATGAGAGACACGAGGCATGGACACATAAAGGAGGAGATTGAAGGTGTGTGTGTATGTTGTAGGCAGGCATCGCTGGAGAGGTTTATCGATCGGTGTGTGTCGGAAAGGAGTTGTGGAGACTCTGGGAGAACGACCTAAAGAAAAAAATGAATGTGCCCGGTGGATAGAATGCCGAGGGAGGGGGAGGGCGAGGAGGGCGTGTGCATGCACGAGAGAAAGTTAGTGGTAGCTACAAAGGTTAGAGGATTGTGTGGGTGTAAGAGACTAACAAAGATCATAATTTGATATGAAAGCGGATTCATATATTTGAATAGGAGATCATAGTGTTTTAAACATTGCATGCATGAATATAGCGGTGATACACGTGCTGTGCACATGTTATACCATAATGTGATAATGCATGGCGTTTGCAACTCACAGCTAAATGCCGAACAATCTAAACCATATACATCAAACAATCTCACATTTTATTTGAATTTGTGATAATGTGTGGCGTTTGCAGCTTACAACTAAATATCGAACAATCTAAACAATACTATATATCGAACATTCTCACATTTTATTTGAATTTGTGGTAATGTGTGGTGTTTGCAACTCACATCTAAATACTTGTAGGCGTAGGGGGCGGGGCACCATACATAATGTGATAAACACATTATACATATGAGACATGGTTTAGATTATGAAGGTCTAGCTAGAGCTAGAAATGTAATGTGATTTGAAATCAAAATAAAGTGGATTCAAAAAATCTAGTTCGAGTTCATATAGTACACATTGTTCATATGTAACTCGAGACTAATCATGTGGTGTGCTGTGAAGATAATACACAAACGATGGTTTAACTTGACAATAATGATGATTGTAGATCTTATTAAAACCGAGAAACGAATTCAAATGCTTTGACTTCACAACAATCATTACTGTAGATCTTATTCAAATAGAGAAACGAATTCAAATTTAGTTCATATTGAAGCGGTAGTATATACGTTTGGAATGCACTAAAACGTTCATTTGAGTATTAGGTTTCATGCATTATACACGTAGCGAAATATTTTAATTGAACATAACATGAATTCAAAGTTTTGAATGACATTTTTAGTGCGCATTGATTTGGTACAATACACGTTAGGCTTGTCCGGAAATTTCAACCCGCGCCTTGTTAGCCCGAAATATTTAAGATATATCTTTGTCTCGTTGTGCTCCGACAACTCCCTCCATCTCAACCCGCGCCTTGCTATTCCGAAATTACAACGCGCGCGAAAACTCCCACCTCCTGTGAAATCCCGACACGCGAAATGCCCGTGGTACCCCTGAACCAAAAGAACCGCCTCAAATCGGTGGGGGTACTTTCATAACTTACCCCACATTTCGGACAAGCGCATCTCTAAGCCATGGTTCCCCACTGCCATCCCATCCGCCCACCCATTCGTACACCGAGGTCGCGAAAACCCGCGACGAAACCCCACACCCTGCTCCGTCCGCCACCCAGCCGGAGCCTCTTCCCTGACGACGTCGTCCACAGCAACACCTCGACGTCCCTCATCCACCATACCCGATGAGGATCCGTCGTCGATCTCATCGTCCCGCCGGTTCAGCCACCCCGTCCTCCACCTCCAAGGAGCTGCCCCGACGTTCCCCTCGTCTTTCGCGCCACCTCCATTCCCACACCGCCATCTTCACCTACACCACTGGAAGAGCATCATCATCACCGTTTCCTCGGATGAAGCTGCGGCCTAATCGGCGCCACCAAAGAGGTTGTACACTAATCGGCGCATTTTCTTCTTGATTCGATCTCACGGTGCTGCCGGCGCTCGGTCCCGAGCCGACACGGCGCGGCTCCATCCACGGCAGCGTCGCCGGCCACTTCCTCCACGGCGTCGCTCCCTCGGCGGCGACGTCCACATCAGTAGGAGTTGCTGTTGCTTTAGCTCTCGCTCGCGCTGCTGCTCTGCTCTTGCTCTCGGTCCCCTGCCTGGTCTGCTCTTCCTATTGCTCTTGCTCGCGCTGCTGCTCTTGCTCTTGCTTGCGATGCTGCTCCGATTTAGCTACACTTCAGTCGACTGAATCGACTTTTGGGTCAGTTGATTTTCAGGGGGTGGGGGG
>NC_057796.1:64864703-64871193 GCF_018294505.1 Triticum aestivum
GGGAGGGGGGCTCGCCGGAGAGGTACCCCACTATCTATCTTAGGGTTCAGGATGGGGGCGATGGTCGCCGGCGGTGGCGGGGCGTTGGCGGGCGGTGGCGTGGGGATCGCCGAAGAAAAAGCTCGGCACGGGGGGGCCTAGAGGGATGGCCGAGGCGGCGGCGGACCGGCGGTGGGGAGTGTTTTCGGGGCGGGCGGGGCGGCGCACCGCCGGCCGCTGGCGGCGGGGGGCTGCTGTTTAGCCGGTGGTGGCTGGTGGCTCAGGGGGTGGAGGTTGAAGATGAACCGTAGGCCCTTGATTTCGTATCCAACGGCTGCAAAATCGACTGACCAGAGATGAAAAAGTCAGTCGTCGGACGTGTAGCCTCACCTTGCTAGTGCGTTCAGTTTCGACAGCAAAATTCAGCTTCGACAGTTAAGTTCAGTTTCGACAGTTAAGTTCAGTTTCGACAATTAAGTTCAGTTTCGACAGTTAAGTTCATAGATGAGCGGCTGATGTATTTTACATCTAGCACTTTGTGGTTATGTATTTTACGTCATGTATTGGAGATGCTATTAGAATTCCACTCAGGTTAACGTTGTTCGTTGTCTCTCTTGTCCTGCTTCAGCCTCGGCATCGTACAACTCACCGGAGCTGCTCCAACGACGAAACCCTCCATCACAGCGGAGCAGTACCTCGGGCTCCATCTCCAGACGCCTAAGATCTTCTTCCCCTCCTCCGACAGCAAAGTCAGCGGGAGCATCCTCACCGGCCAACCCAATCACGCTGAGATTGACATGGCTTCGCCAAAGAGGTTGTACGCTTGTTGCATCTCTTTTTTACTCTACATGTTATATATATTGTCCACTGAGCACACGGATTTGTTCCTTTAGTGTCTCATTGAAAGAAAAAACGTAGGAAATTTAATTTTCACTTGTCCTCCTTTTCAAATTCCTATTCATGAAGCACAAGACTAAGAGATAGTAGCATAATAGCATTATATCCGTACATTTTCTTGTGGTTTGACTTAATCTAACCATGCTTCTTTGCATCCTATGATCTTCCAATTGTTGTGAATCAAACACCCAGATTGGCAGAAATCCTGTGTTTTTAAATTCTCTGTTTTGCACGTGCATTCCTATCCTATTCCTGTCTATTTCCTATCCCTGCATTGTTGGAATCCTCCAATTCAAACGAGCCCTTACAGAATTACTTCTCTTACAGATAGTTGTCAAAGAAAACCTTGCGTGGTTTGTCCCGCTCCTGCAGCGCCGTCGTCCACCCCAGCTCAGCTGCTCCAACGACAGAAGGGTCCAGCACAGCAGGGATCCGGCCTCCAGACTGTCTTTCGCCGCCTCAGATCTTCTTCCCCGCCGCTGGCAGCCATGAAAACTGCATTACCATCATCAACCGAGCAGATGACCTCGAGGACTACATGGGTCCGCAAGAGAGGTCGCACTCTTTCGTGTCTGCTTACGTTATGCATCGCTTAATATTACATGCTACTTTATCGTCCTGTTCACCGATTAGACTCTGAGTCAGCTCCAGACTAATGGTCAAACTTGAGTTTTTAAATGGTTGTGGGGTACATATCGGGGCCGCTATCAATAGTATCTATCTACTATCTGGTTAATCTCCGGTGTCTACTATGAGTTTCATGTTGGGTGGGAAACAAACAGTAAAGAAGCCATTATCTGTATTTTTTAACTGAAGCCATTATCTGCCTGCTATTATTGGTTTTGGGTCTATCCATAGGTTGCTACCATCACTCTGGATTTCTGCATGCACTCCTTACATAATCTCACTATGTTTTATTCCTATGCATGACAGTTATTGTAAAGAATGGAACTGAACATGTAGAGAAAAAGAGATGAGCCTTGCGTGGCAATAAAATTTCATGCAGACGTTGCTCCATGGTAGGCGCAAAGGCAGCCCCCCCCCCTCCACGCATTTCGGATTGTAATCGAGAGGAAGATATCTGTTCTGAGGGGGATTCAGAAGGAGAAGACAACTCCTATTTACCCGCTGAGATCTTCGCTCTAACTTGGCATGCTGATGTTGGTTATATCATGCATATGGTGTCTTGCATTGCTTACTTTATACATCAAATATGTCATCTGCTTAGTTTAGACATCCTTTGTGCGAATGCCATCTGTTTAGTTTATTCATCGTTTATGTGAATTATGCAATGCCATCTTGTTTAGCCAGGCATCATATATGTGAATTTTGCAATGCCATCCTGCTTAGCCAGTCATCTTATATGTAAATTATATCAGGACATCCTTTTTTTTGTTACATATTACATTTGTCAACAATGTTAGTACATTCAACTGCTCTTCATGTGCATCAGCCATTTGACACGGTGATGGCAAATTCTGGAGTGAAAACAAGGTCTTCAGAGCAGACTATTCTATCTGACGAAGTGCATATCTCGCTGGTTGCGGATAGCTCCTCAGAGGAGGATTCAGAGACAGATGACCAGTCCTATTCCCCCCCCCCCAGGTGTATGCTCTAACTTGGCAGGGTTATGTTGCTCATATCGTGCGTATGGTGTCTCGCATTGCTATGTCATTTGATTAGTTTAGACATGCTTTGTGTGAATGCCACCTGTTCAGTGTCTAATTACCATATATGTGAATTATGCATTGCCATCTTGTTGCAAGACATTATATATGTGAATTATACAATGCTATCTTGTTGCAAAGGCATTATATATGTGAATTATGCAATGCCATGCTATTTAGCCAATCATCATGTATGTGAATTATATCATGCTATCATTTTTTTTATTACGTGTTCCATTTGTCGACAACGTTTGTATATTCAACTACTCTTCCTATGCATCAGCCATTTGAAGCGGTGATGGAAGTATCTGGAGTGAAAACAAGGTATTCAGTGCAGACAATGCTACCTGCTGAAGCGGACATCTTGCTGGTTACAGAGAGCTCCTGAGGTCTATGCTCAAACTTGGCAGGGTTATATTACCCATGTCATGCATGTTGTCTTGCATTGCTTAGTTTTTACATCATATATGGATTGCCATCTGCTTACTTGCTTACTATATAAATCATATATTTGAATTATATCATGCCATCATGTTTACATAGTACATATTCATCATCTATCTGAATTATGGCATGGCAACCCATTTAATAAAGACATCATATATTTATATCATCTCATCCTATTTAGTGTTTACAGTCATCATATTTTGAATTATGGCATTCTATCCGTGAATGTATGTGAATTATGGCATGCCAACCTATTTAATAAACACATTATATAGTTATGTCATGTCATCCTGTTTACATAGTCTCATATTTTGAACTATGTCTTTCCATCTTTTTTAGTTAGCCATCATAATGTGAAATTGTGTCATGCTATCCTGTTTAGTTAGCCATCATATATGTGAAATTGTGTCATGCTATCCTGTTTGGTTAGACAACATAAATATGAATTATTTCATGCCCTCTTTTATTCCCCACTATCCATTGCACTTGTCTATCATACAATGTCTATACTTTCAATTACTTTTCTTGTTTATCAGCCATTTGAATTGGAGAGCGTGATGGCAGTATCTAAGGGAGTAACAACACGGTCTTCAGAAAAGATAGTGCTACCAGTTGATGCAGATAGAACCACGGTTGTACTTGCCCAAGGACCAGATCCACCACACATAACCCAGACTCTCGCAAATTGTACCCCTACCCAGTTGGACAGAGAACTAGCTACACCCCTTCTAACCCCAACCCCGGCAGATAGTAACCCAGTTCCAGTTGACACAGCACCGTCTCCACCACAGAGCACCCAAACACGAGCAGTTAGCAAGGGAACTGCAGTGCCCAAAGCACGAGGACCACCACTCCGAATCCCAACTCAACGCTTAAAGGAGAAGAAGATTTGTTCTCAGGTCAGGTTCTGTAGCTATGGTTCATACTCCTTTGCTCTTGCATTACTGTATTTACTCATACCAACTATTTTCAAATTTGAAGGATGGAATTGAAACTCCAATGGCGCAACAGGTATGTTTTAAACCTGTTTCTTTAACTGGTTTGCTGTTGTAACCTGCTCTATGTTGATTTCAGTTTCAATTGAATAAACAGTTATGTTCTCATGTCATGCACATTACAAGTGTTGTTATTGCTCTATAGTTACCCACACTTATATTCTGTCTATTCTGCTTTGTCTTGAACAAATATTATTTGAACTGTGTCTCTATCTTGATTTGGCAACAAAAACTAGAATGATATAGACCATAAAGTGACCATGGTACATAGATATATGTTTGTTTCATGTTGTTATCCTGTCCACTTTACTACTGAACTCATTTACCAAATGAGTTTCATATACAACATGGTAAACATGTGATGTGTCTGCTTGTTTCTCTTTTAGAACGCGGACAAAATATTGGAGAACAGTACCGCGTTATCCAATGGTAAAGGAAGTAATGCAGATAAGGTTCAAGATAGTGAGACATCCCTGTTGGTCTCGAAGAAAGCTGATAAAAACTATCTTGACGACAGTGAGGGAACCCAAAAGTCCTGTCTTGATGTAGTGTTCGAGTTACTGGCCACTACTGCTGGCACAAGCTCTTCGAACTCGCTGCCTGAATCAGTTCGTCTTCTTGAGTCTCAACTTCAAGTTGAAAGACATCGATCAGATGTGCTGCGACAGGAAGCTGAAGGACTGAGGAAGTCCCTGCAGAATTCAGATGCATATTTTCTGGTGCAACAGCAAGCGCTGGAGGATTTAAGCGCCAAACAAGAGAAAGTTAATAAGCTTGCTAACCATCTTGCCAGCATTATGGGTACCCAGGATATTGTTTCTTGAGATCTTCTGAAGTGGTTTCAGTTCTGGATTTGTTTTGCTGCGGCATTTATTTGCGCTGGTCGCCAACTTTGACAACCAGTGTATATGATATGCTGCTTTGTTCCCTATATTTGCACTGGTGGCGAACTTTGATGCCCAGTGGATGTAATATGTGTAATAGCCGTGATAGCCTAGCATTAGTTGCTTGCTTATTTATTTCCTTGTTGTCTTGTTTATTTGTTTGCTTGTAGTCATTGCAGTTCTTTTTCCGCGGTTAGCTAGTGGCTGCAATAACCTATTTTTTAAAACTAGGCCACAATAACCATGGGCTAATATTTACTGTAGTGACACTGGGCCTCCTACTGGCCGTAGAAACAGTGGGCCTTCTATGGGCCATAGAAACAGTGGGCCTTCTACAGGCCGTAGAAACAATGGGCCTTCTGCGGGCCGTATCATCAATGGGCCTTACACGGGTCGTATGATCGATTGGCCAAACATGGGCCAAACAGACCGCATTATGGCCGTAAACGGGCTAGAGTTGGAATCGTCCGTTCATGGGCCGACCATAACGGGCCATCGTTAATAGGCCGTATTTGATGACGCTATGAAAACGGCCCAACGTATTAACGGACCACAAACGGGCCGACTGTAACCACGGGCTGAATTTGGCCCACAAGCAGAAAATGACAGTAACGGGCCGTAAGTAAACGAATGCTGGAAATGAGCCCAAGAATAAATGGGCTTTGAGAAGGCCGAAAGATAACATGGGCTGGAAACGGCCCAACGGAATAATGGGCCGTTAATGGGTATAAAGTGATACACTGTTCATTACGGGCCAGTTTCACCACGGGCCGTTAATGGGTGTAAAGTGATACACTGTTCATTACGGGCCAGTTTCACCACGGGCCGTTAATAGGCCAAGAGTTACATAGGGCCTCATATGGGCCGAAAGACGTCATGGGCCATACATGGGCCAGAAGTGAAAACGGGCTGGAATCATATTGGATGGCCTACATGACGCTACTGGGCCTAATTCGGATAGGGCGTAATGGGCCTTGGGTTAGCGGGCTGTAAATGGGCTATATGCGAACAGGCCGTTAACAGGCTTTCCATGGGCCGGCCCGCCACCTTTTGACCAAGTCAAACGGGCCGGCCTTTTCACAGGAATGGGCCTCTGTTGGGCCGTGCCATGTGTCGACGTATCATAGGCGCCTTCTGTCCAATGAGTGGATGACATCTGTCCCAACGATGAGCCGACACGTGTTTCCTCCAGCCAATGATGATTTTACATGTGGAAAATCCCCATTGGTCGGGGCTGTTAATGGGTTATCGGATCCAAAACCCGACCCGATAGCTTAACGGCGTTCCGTTACGGTGGATGCCACATGTCGGTCACCCTTGACGAAAGCACTTCTGTGACGCGCGATTTATCATCATGGAAGTGCACACTTCCGTGATGATAATTTTGGTAATGTCATGGAACACTTCTACGACAGCACAGGTATGAATATCCTGATTCTGTCATAAAATCGTCATGGATGTACATGCATGACAAAAAACGCGACCTACTGTGACAAACACGTATCATCACGGAAGTGTATTTTTTTGTAGTGCTAGCAAAGTGCGAAGTAGCTAGCAGCCCCCCCCCCATCGTGTCGCCACGAAGGGAATCCTAAGCTATGAGTGCATGCCCCCAACTGAG
>NC_057796.1:65175940-65177313 GCF_018294505.1 Triticum aestivum
AGGGAGGTGACAATGTTATATCGCCGTCACCCCGCATTAACTGGGAACTAGGGTTTTCACCCGGGCACATAGGACACGGGGGACTAGTGGAGTTGTACCTTGACATCGCCACCAAGGAGGTAATAGGTCCCGGAGCGCCATCGACGTCGTGGCCGCCACGGCGGCCAGGGGTTTCCCACGGATAAGATCCCACCCCGACATCCTCCGAGCCAACCGCCAGCACCTCTGAGCACGGAAGTCGGAGATTAGGGCTAGCCAGAGGAGGTGAGCCGCGCACAAGGAAAAGGGAGCCCTGCGACCGCCTCAAATCGGATCCGGTGAGGGGAGGACAGGGACCCTCCCCACGCTGCAAGATCCAACCACCGAGGCCTCATTGCCCGTGCGGCCTAGGGGTCTGGCCGCCCGCACCGACGAGTGACCTCTGTCACCAGCACACGAGGGAGGCACATCCTCACCGCCCCGTTCACCGGCGGTTGCGCGGCGAGCCGGCAGCCGCCTCCGGAGGAGATGATGGAGAGAAGAGCCGCCGACGGCTAGGGTTTTGGCGCCACCCAAGTCGCCATTGTGGGAGCGACGTGGGGGGCTGTTCGTGGGTCTGAGCCCTCCCCAATTGTCAACTGTCCATCGATCAATTATAAGTTCACAGAATGGGGAACATGTTCGCCTTGGACCTTTGGGTGTGTTTTATCCTCTCAATGGATCTTCTTTATGCACAATAGCCCTAATGAATTTTTTTAACACTAAAATGGGGGAGCGACTAATCAAAGGTTACCCTCTCCATGGGTGTTCCAGCGGGCACTCCAGCGCCGCAATATACCGCACGCTGGGCGCTTCATTGGGTGTTTTTATTTCTATTTTTGTTTTCTTTTTTTTGAAGTCTATTTTTGTTTTCCAGTTTTTTTAGGTTATTGATTTTTATGTCTTTTTCTTCACCTTTTTGGGTTCATGTAACTTAGAGAGCAACTAGTTAACGACCGCTCCTTCGGGAGCCTCGCAACGATCAACGCCACTTGGCGTGCTCTCAGCCATTCGCCACGTGTCGTGCTCTGGACGCTTCCTCTGGATTTTATTTTTTTATTTTTCCGCACGCGTTTTTGGTTTTTTAAACTTTTTTTCGGGTTTTTTTGATGTTTTGGTTTTTCCCGTCTTCCTTAGCTTTTTGATAAAAAAAAATTCGGAAAAAATTTGCGCGAAAAAAACGTGTTTTCCTTTTTTTTGCGAAAGTCACGATTTTTCTTCCACGAGAGGCACGGTTGTGCTTTAGCGAGAGTCACGGCCGTGCCTTTCGGAAACGAAAAAAACGCGTTTTCTGTTTTTTTTTCTTTCGCGAGAGTCACGGTTTTGCTTCCGCGAGAGTCATGGCCGTGCCTCTC